>NC_081370.1:365378-400378 GCF_030684315.1 Stegostoma tigrinum | reverse complement strand
ACAGAGAAAAATTCACCTAATTTCTTCTTGTGGCTTGGACTTGCGATCCACAGGCTTGGCTCCTTTATTCCTCTATTTTTCAGCTACAATACTCCTGTAAAATTGTCTGTCTCATCTGTGTTGTCCGTCCTATTTGTGAACAGATATGCGTGTGTTTGTATTTAGAGATATAGTGTAAGATTTTATATTTGTATTTAATAATACATTTTGTAACCTGTTAAAGTTTTACTATAATAAAAAAGTATATTTTGCTCTCTTGTTCATTGACGAAACCTAGTGTGAGTTTATCTTATTTTACAGAATGGTCACAATCAGCTATTTACTATCCCAGAGATTAAATTGGTCATAGTTCATATTTATGATGGCTCATGGAATAGTGAGAGTCAATTTCCAGTGCATTATTTCCAGCAGGGTCATGGCAGTAGGGTGGAAGACCACCCTGGAACAGAGTAACACAGCAATGCTTCATAAGGGAATACTGACAGAGGTAATTGCAAGCGGGGTTAATCTTAGCCATGCTCATTCATTCTGCACAAAAACTATGAAGCAATGGTTATAGAGTCAAAGAGTCATGCAGCAAGGAAATCAAAGCCTTGACTCCAACTTGTCCGTGCTTACCAAGTTTCCCAAACTAAACTAGCGCCACTTACCTGTGTTTGGCCCATTTTCCACTAAACATTTCCTATTCATGTACCTGTTCAAATGTCTTTTAAATGTTGTAACTGTACCTGAGTCTACCATTTCCTCTGGCAGTTCATTCCACACACGCACCACTCTCTGACCGTCAGATCCCTTTTAAATCATTCTCCCCTTACCTTAAAAATATGCCTCCTAGTTTTGAACTCCCCACCTTAGGGAAAAGGTCTTTGCTATTCATCTTAATCCATGCCCCTCATAATTTTATAAACCTCTATAAGGTCACTCCTCAGCCTCCTACAATCCAGAGAAAAAGTCCTATCCAGCCTCTCCTTGTAACTCAAACCCTCTAGTTCCAGTAACATCTAGGTAAATCTTTTCTGAGCCCTCTCTAATTTAATAATATCCTTCCTGCAACTGGACGACCAGAACTGTGCACAGTGCTCAAAAGTAGCCCTTCCAATGCCCTGTACATCCTCAACGTGGCTCCCCAACTCCTATACTCAATGGTCTGAGCAATAAAGGCAAGTGTACTAAACACCTTGTTTACCAACTTATCTGCCTGTGACACAATTTTCAAAGATCTTTGTACCTGAACACCCAGACTTCTGTTCAACAACACTACCCAGGGCCCTACCATTAACTGTATAAGATTAGATTACCTACAGTGTGGAAACAGGCCTTTCGGCCCAACAAGTGCACACTGCCCTTAAAGCATCCCACCCAGACCCATCCCCTTATAACCCACACACACCCCTGAACACTACAGGCAATTTAGCATGGCCGATCCACCTTTGGACTGCAGGAGGAAACTGGAGCACCCGGAGGAAACCCACGCAGACATGGGGAGAATGTGCAAACTCCACACAGACAGTCGCCAGAGGCTGGAATCGAACCCAGGTCCCTGGCGCTGTGAGGCTGCAGTGCTAACTGCTGATCCACCATGCCGCCCTGCCTTTATTTGTTTCACCAAATGCATTTATCCAAATTAAACTCCATCTGCCACTCCTCAGCCCATTGATCAAGATCTCTTTGTAATCTTCAATAACCTTCTTCACAGTCCACCTGCAAACTTACCCACCATTCCTTCTAAATTCTCAGCCAAATTGTTTGTACAAAAGACAAAAATGTCAAAGTGTGTGCTTTCAAGGTGTTCAATATGTTTTCAAAATAGCGGTAACTATTGACATCGGAGATGGGCTGGGATCATGTGAAAAAATGAATATATAAAGACCCATCTGCTTCATTAACCACAACTCATTTAGATAAGGAAGAAAACGGAATAAAGATCTGATCCCAATTGAGAAAACAAAAAAAAATCCACAGATCCTAGAGGATGGTGTCACATATAAACCCTTACAATCCCCAGTAACGCTGCAGTTCCACAACTGGAATTGTTTTCCTCCCATGGTTCAGTACTGCCAATTCAATGGAGTAGATCTCACCAATGGGGAAGTCTTATGCAGGAAAACACTGGCCCTGATCCTAGCCATTCACCTGTGCACTTGGCTGTAGGAATTCCAGAGCCCACAGAATTCAAGAAGGGATGAGAGCGTTCTAGTGTGTTACTTAAGACGTATTTACCAGCACACAAGAATGCACCTGCCTTCCAAAATCATCCTAAACAAGTCAAATGACACCAGGTCCATTGAGATCTTCCTTTATTGTGTCCCCATCCGCAACATATTAAGGAAAACACTGCCCAGAGTGGCCTGGAGGCGGCAACAATTCCCAACAAATTGATATCATTTCAACTCAACATCATCGTCCAAAATATGAACTGTGAGGAGAACTGGGGTATATGTGAACAAACTGGCGACATGGGTGGGATTGTGACTGACAAATGTTTAATGCTGAGAAAGGAAGAATGATATATTTTGGTTAGAAGAACAAGGGATACAATAGATGCTACAAAAGTGCAAACTGACAGCAGGGACAGGAGCAGTGAGAGATATATGCACACAATGGGTGTCACAGTGGCTCATTGGTTAGCACTGCTGCCTCACAGCGCCAGGGACTTGGGTTCGATTCCAGCCTCAGGCGACTACCTGTGTGGAGTTCAACGTTCTCTCCATGTCTGCGTGGGTTTCCTCTGGGTGCTCCAGTTTCCTCCCACATTCCCAAGATGTGCAGGTTAGGTGGACTGGTTTCGCTAAATTGCCCATAGTGTCCGGGGGTATGTAGATCAGGTGGGTTAGCTATGGGAAATGAGGAGTTACAGGGATAGGGTAGGGTCTGGGTGGGATGCTTTTTTTCAAAAGGTTGGAATGGGCTAAATGGCCTACTTACACACTGTAGGGATTCAGTGAAATTGTCAAAGGTAGCATGGGAGTTAGAGAAAGCAGTTAGAAAGACACACAGGATCATATGCTTAATAGATGGAGGTATAAGTGGAGAATAAAAGCAAAAAAAAACCACCATGAGCTTCCATAAAACACTCAATCATCAATTGGGCATTTAAAACAGTTTTTGGTGACACACTTTAGGAAGGATTTAAAAATGGCACAGGAAATAGCTTAAAGCATGGTTCCAGGGATGAGGGGCTTCAGTTATGAGGGCAGATTTGAGAAGATAGTGTTGTTCCTCTTACAGCAGAGAAGTTGAAAGAAGCATTCAAATCATGGCTGGTCTAGTCTGAGTAGATGAAGGGGAGCCCTTCCCATTAGCAGAAAGGCCAATCCAGAGAACACAGGATGGCAGAAAGAATCAGAGGCAACGTGAGATTTTTTTTCACACAGCTGGTGGTCGGGATCTGGAATGGGCTCTGCCCGAGGGTATGGTAAAGGTGTGCTCAATTGTGGCTTTCACAGCAGAAAGGGAAAAAACTGTAAATAAAGTGCAGGCCTACGGGCAGTGGAAGCAGCTAAATTATTCTTGCAAAGCGCCATCATGTGTTTAATGGGCAGAACAATCTCCTTCTATCCTGTAAACACTGTCTGATGGTAATCTATATTTCAAGCCTCATTCTCCAAATTAACCATTGGACCGAGCTCATTGCGAGGCCAGTTAATGGACTAAAAAAACACATTGAGTCATCAGTGTATTATTAATGCTAAATCAATGTTTAATTTCCAATACCTTTTCTTGCTAATGGTGCTGACTTTCTGATACAAGCAAGCTGTGTTGTAGCTGTATTCTGATATTTACAAGTGTTATAGGTACAAAATTTCTGATAGCTATACCCACTATTTATTTTGAAATCTTTTGAGACCAGGAACCCATTATTCATCACCTAATGACACTAACTGTTCCCAAGCATTTCCCTTTGACTTCCCAACTGCCATTTCTATTGTTACGGAGAAGGGTGGAGAAATAATCCAAAATCTTATTCCTTCTCCCTCCATTCATAAACAGTGTGGTTCAATTTTGAAAAAGTATTTCTATGATTTCAACAAAAAGAATTATTTACTCGGCCACTCTCCCTGAAAGATTCAATGTTACATCAGTCGAATTTCACTCACTCAAACAAGATACAATTAAAGAATGTGATAGCACTTCTACAAGTATTAAACCCAGATGGATAATTAACAGTTGTGCTCCTCTGATGCTGTGTGGCCTGCTGTGTTCATCCAGCTCCACACTTTGTTATCTTGGATTCTCCAGCGTCTGCAGCTCCCATTATCTCAAGTTAACAGTTCATGTTTATTTTAACGGTCGAGTGAAAAAGGAAGGATTTCCCCACTCCAGATTTGTATTTCGGTTATATTCAGGCCGTTTGTGTCTGATATCTGCATTGACTGTGGGTTTCATTTGAAGAGTAAATTGTTCAGTTGGTCGTGTAGATTGGCACTCACAGCTGCTGTATCAGGAAGTCCAATTTCTTTACAGGTGAGCATGGAATCAGGCTGTGAGGCTGTTTGAAATGTTTTCCAGCCTCACAGCTGTTGAATAGTAAAGGTAGTACCGGCTGTGTTTGCCATTGTTGTCTTGTTGGCAATATTCTGAGAGTTGCTCTTGGTCTCCTCTGAGTTTTGAGATTTCAATATCAGAGAACCAGTTTCCAAAGGAGCTGCTCAAGGATGCCCATTCAACAGGGCAGACCCCTGCCCATTTTGATTCGATTTGACACTTCCCAGAAGCCGTGATAGACTGGGTTGAAGTAGCAAAGATCACCTGAACCCTGGCAGCCACCGTAACCGTCCATTCTGAAATAAATATAGGCAGCTGCAGAACATTCAATATGGGCACAGCCCATGTATAAAGGTTTGAATAAGATAGGATTTTTGATGGACAAGATAATATTGTGTTCAGTGTTCAGCTATTTATTTTGGTATTGAATATTCAATGATGTTCCTACTGGTGCTGACAGCCTGATTGCCATTTCTATTGCGAGGTTGAGTACTCAATAACAATTCCTTTTGGAGTGGAGTAGCTAATTGCTTTTTCCGTTGCTGTTCAGTAGCCAATTGCTCTCTCTGTTGTGTTGAGTCTTCATTGGCTATTCGCCCTCGTGTGAGTCCATTGGCTGTAGTTGGTATTGGTGCTAAGTGGCTGGTTGGAGTGACTGGTAAGAGCACCCTCTGTTGGTCTTTTATGGATGGCACAACATCTTTCATTCAAGCCAAGCACCTTCTGTTGACCATCCCACATCAATTCTAAATCATCACGTGTTCTTAGATCTTTTTCCATTGTTAGCACTGACCACTACTCTCGGTTTCAATATTTAACACCTGTAGTTATTTCTGTTAACTACCTTTAGTTCCAGATGTTTTTCCATAACTAAATAATTAACTTTCCATTTTTGAATTAGATTTTTCGGTCAAGTGTACTTAATTTGAATTGTTGAATAAAACTACAATAAGCTGGGTTAACGAGCTGCCTTACTGTCTAGGTACAGGGTGGCTCAGTGGTTAGCACTGCTGCCTCACAGTGCCGGGCCCCAGGCTTGATTCCAGCCTTCGGGGACTGTCTGAGCTGACACGTTCTCCCCACTCCTGCCCACAGTCCAAAGATGTGCGGTTTATGCGGATTGGCCATGGAAAATGTAGGGTTAAAGGGATAAGGTAAGGGGGTGTGTTTGCATAGGGCCCTTTTCAGGGCGTTACTGTGGACTTGATGGGCTGAGTGGCCTGCTTCCCCCGGGGATTCTTTCCTAGGTAGAAGGAGAAAAGCTCCCAGCATAAAGCAAGCAGCTGATATAGCTACAAATGGGACTTGCCTTAACCCTAAGGTGTAACATGATCAACATTGCATGAGATTCATTTTATCCATCAGGCTCATGTTCCAACTGCTTCTCCTCCCATTCAAAAACCACTGGATAAAGAGGGAATTGTGAGAACAGCCCACTACAGGATCACCTAGAAGAAGTGCAGATGTGTACTAATTAGCAAGTAACATGAGAACCCATCAATTCATTCTGATCATTTCATTACTCCTTGTTGCAGAACCTTAGTCCTTGGGATGGTCCACAATGGGAGGGGCTGAATGGCAATTGTTCAGACTCAGTAATAAGCCAATCGCTGAGCATTTCCTGGAAGGCTCTTCCCAATTGGCTGCAGTAACTTCAGCAGAAGCTATGTACTTAGTAATTTAATTTGATTTGATTTGATTTATTATCGTTACATGTACCTAGGTACAGTGAAAAGTTTGTTTTGCATGCAGTACAGGCAAAATGCAAAGTACATTAAGGTAATAGAATAGACCGAGGAATATAATGCTAAGGCTGCAGAGAAGGTGCACAAAAAGTGATATCAACATTAAATTTTAAGTATGAGAGTTCCAGTCAGGAGTCTAATAACAGCGGGGAAGAAGTTGTTCTTCAATCTGTTAGTGCATGTCTTTAAGCTTTTGTATCTTCTGCCAACAGAAGAGGTTGGAAGGGATTATACAAAGAAACAAAGAAACCTACAGCACAGGAATAGGCCCTTCGGCCTTCCAAGCCTGCGCCGATCAAGATCCTCTGTCTAACCTGTCATCTATTTTCTAACGGTCTGTGTCCATTTGCTCCCTGCCCATCCATGTACCTGTCCAAATATATCTTAAAAGACGCTAACGTGTCTGCATCTACCACCTCCGCTGGCAACACGTTCCAGGCTCCCACCACCCTCTGTGTAAAGAACTTTCCATGCATATCTCCCTTAAACTTTCCTCCTCTCACTTTGAACTCACGACCCCTAGTAAATGAGTCCCCCACTCTGGGAAAAAGCTTTTTGCTATCCACCCTGTCTATATCTCTCGTGATTTTGTAGACCTCAATCAGGTCCCCCCTCAATCTCCATCTTTCTAATGAAAATAATCCTAATCTACTCAACCTGTCTTCATCGCTAGCACCCTCCATACCAGGCAACATCCTGGTGAACCTCCTCTGCACCCTCTCCAAAGCATCCACATCCTTTTGGTAATGTGGCGACCAGAACTGTACACAGTACTCCAAATGTGGCCGAGCCAAAGTCCTATACAACTGCAAGATGACCTGCCAACGCTTGTACTCAATACCCCGCCCAATGAAGGAAAGAATGCCATATGCCTTCTTGACCACCCTGCTCTTTCATTCAATAATCCAATAACCTAAAGACCTAACAAATAGGATTTGCTAGTTTTTAAAATCTGGTCCATGTGTAACATGGTGAGTTATGGTATGAGTTAAGATCATGCATCGTTCATGTATACAATGAACTGACAGGACAATTGAGTAAAAGCACTGTTCAACACAAGTATTCTAAAACATAAAGATGTTATTAGTCTTCTGGGCATAGATATGATGCAAACTATCTCTCCTTCTACACTGACATCAGTCACCCACCAGTAAAATGCCACCAGCTTTGCAAATGCATTCCGCTGTTGGGAGGTGTAGTGGTTACAGGATTTGCAAAGGGAGGGCATTCATACACCTAACCACTGCCAACATAAACAGACCAGACAGATACTGTTGTCAATAGATGTGTAATTCTGACTCAACAACAGGGCTGCCATTTCGAGATCCACACTGCCGTTTACTTGCTCTCTAACCTCTCACATCTGAACATGACATGCGAGAGAAATGCAACACCTAGCCAGCGTGGTATAAAGGGATTATGGACAACTATCACTTGTAGTTGCTATACTATTTCATATGGCTGCATGTGAAATTTTATGTGTTTTAGTGAATGCTTCCACTCTGGTCCAAAGACTCATTGCTTGACGGGGACTGGTCCAATGGATTTTACTGGTACCTTATAGGCTTGTGTCGAGGCCAATTGCTTGGAGAGTTTGGTGGCTTAGTAGGTCTTCCTCTTGGAATTGTCCATGACTGGGAGATTGGAGAGCGACCGTACGGAGCGTGTGCTAGCAGCTCCCAGGTAGAGATCAGCGCCAGCGACACTCAGCTCCACCTCTGCCTCTGAGGACAAAACCATGGAACCCTTTAGAAAACATATCAACAAGTATTTCACCTGCATACATACTTCACCTTCTCCAAGGCTTTCAGCTCCGTATGGGCACTCCATCTGAATTGGACTTGAAAGCACAAGCTGGTGAGCACGTGGCTGGTTGAGGAAGCAATGACACTCAAAGGACTGTCAGACACAAGGAACTTGCTAAGCTCCAGCTCTTCTACTTATTCCATCCTGTATCAACAAAGCTAACCCAGCATCCTTTCTTTCTTGACTGTACATGACCCAGCATATTTAGTTCCCAGCTTCAATCTTCATGCCTCCACAATGGTTGTAAGGCCATACCCACCAACCTGCTACTTACGTTTACTTTGTTCAATGTATTACACCCATTTCAGGAAAGATCCATTAGTTTTGCCTTTGACCATATTTGCTGCTGGGCTTATTTGCCTTCTGCCCTTTCTATGAACTAAATAAATGTACTGCAATGATCCCATAGCTTTTGCATTAACAGCCTATGATTCCCCTCTCAACTATTCAGTTTAAAGCTCTCTCAACAGCCCTAGTTATTCGATTCATGTGCGCACAATTCCCAGAATGTTTCAAGTGAAGCCCATCCCATGCAACAACTCACTAATAGCCCAGAACTATTGCCAAACTGAAACCCATTCCACCCACACCAATTTCTGAGCCATGCATTTAACTCCTTGACTTTACTTACCCAGTGCCAGTTTTCCCATGGCACAGACACTAATCCGTACATGATTACCTTGGAGGTAGTGTTTCATTGTTTAGCTCCTACCTGTTCAAAATCTCTCGTCAGTAGGACATGAAATGGGTGTAGATACTTTAAAGTGGGACCACCCGAAGATATAAAGTATACAATCAGATGGATCACAAAACATTTATTCAGCAATGGAAAAGGCAAAGGATTGCACTAATAACAAGGTCCATGTGCCCTTTGCACTAAACACTTACAACCAACAGAATGTTAAATGTGGCCTAAACTCGGCTCATGCGTCCTGCAGGGATAGCAGGAACTGCAGATGCTGGAAAATCTGAGATAACAAGGGGTAGAGCTGGATGAACACAGCAGGCCAAGCAGCATCAGAGGAGCAGGAAGGCAGACGTTTCGGGCCTAGACCCTTCTTCAGAAAAAGGTTTCTCTGAAGCCTTTCCTGTTGATGAGCTCTGCAGGTTGGTGATAGGGCCCCCTTAGTGTGTTATATGAGTCCAGTCAATCCTACCCCTGGGGGGGAGCCAGTGATGGTCAACTATCCCATTGTCCAGGCTGTACAACCCTCATCGTCATGAGGGAGCGATATGGCGGATCTGTGCTGTGCAGAGAATAGGATCAATGACATTTCAGATATATTTGTGAACCCAGATACTGTGCAGATCACCAGTTCCTCCTTGAAACAAGCCACTGGCATAGAAATCTGAGGCAGCTGTGCTCTTGATAGCAGTTGGGATGGGATTGACACCTTGTCCTTATGAGCACAAGTCCTCCAGCAGATGAGACTGTCTTCCCAAGAGCTATAGAAAATGCTAATGAGTCATACCATCATTCAGGAACAGACCCTTCAGTCCAACTTGCTCATGCTGACCATGTTCCCAAACTAAACTCGTCCCATTTTCCTGCATTTTGCCCATATCCCTCCAAAACTTTCCCACATGTGTACCTGTTCAAATGTCTTTAAAATGTTGCGACTGTACGTGTATCTATCGTTTCCTCTGGCAGCTCAGTCTATAAACGCACCACCCTCTGTGTGAAAATGTTGCCCCTCACATCCCTTTTAAATTTTTCACCCCTCACCTTAAGGATATGCCCCCTAAGTTTGAACTCCCCCACCCTAGTGAAAAGACCCGTGTAATTCAACTTATCTATTCCCCTCATAATTTTATAAACCTCACTCCTCAACCTCCTACGCTCCAGTGGGAAGTCCCAGCCTATCCAATCTGTTTTTATATCTCAAACCCTCCATTCCGAACAACATCATGGCAAATTCTTTTCTGAACCTTTACTCGCTTAATAATGTCGTTCCTGTGACGAGGCAACCAGATGCAGGACACAACACTCCAGAAAAGGGCTCACCAACATCCTGTACAACCTCAAACTGATGTCTCAACTCCTACAGTCAAAGGTCTAAGCAATGAAGGCAAGTGTGCTAAATGCATTCTTAGCCACCCTATGTATATGTGACTCAAATTTCAAAGAATTAAGTACCTGAATCCCTCGGTCTCTCCGATCTACAACACTAGCCAGGGCCCTACCGTTAATTGTATAAGTCCTGTCAATTCAGGGTGTGGACATTCTCCCCCACCTCCTGTTGCTCCCTCTCGAGGCTGTGCAGCAAACTTTACCAGTTAGCAATTTTTGCCCTTCCTGGGCGAACTTCTCACATTGTAATTTCTTACTCCTTCCACGCTGCCTTTAGATTTGAAACAAGACCACAAGAACTCTAGGCACAGTGGTGCCTATGTCAGACGTATGAGCAAATAATCCATGGGAAATGTCAGAAAGAGAACACCATTTCATTAATGGAACTCCTGAGCCCTCACAGCAATCACAAAGATGGCCTATGTTATGTCCTGCCACAGCGTGGTATCCAGGCTTTCTAAAGAGGCCAGTGCCTTGCCTTGGTAAGATGCACTGAGTATATCACGTCGCCCTCTTGCATTTTGCATAACCAAGATGTTCAGGTTGCATTGAGGGAGCAGAATTCTGTCGGTAAGTCATTATGGTAAGCAAAACCATGCCTCCTGAAAGAAAATACATCCTGAACACCATAAATTCCTTGCATACTTACAGTTCAGTATGTGAATGTGGCAACTGTGGAGCATTTTCTTCTTGAGGTTTCTATGAAATATGTTTCATAAATGCCAAGGCCAAGCTAATTATAAACAACTGATTCCATTTGCTGGGCTGACCTGGCAATGGGAGGAGTAATGTAATGGTCACGACTGTGTGAGGCCATTACATTGTAATGTGCACTCTTCCACAACTAAAGACCTGCCAATGAAGTACAATTTGACACCCTTATTAAGTCAATGGAAGCATGATTAATGCAATTGCCCTGGCATTCACATTCACTCTGCGCCTAAAGAGAAATCCAGCAACTTACTCCTCACACTTTGCATGCAATGGTAGCTTTTATTCTCCTCATTATTGCTCTTTGGGTCAAAGATGACACTGTCCCAACTTCATGTTCTTGTGCGTGTGTACAGTTCTGGTCACCCTGCTATAGGAAAAATGGATAATGGGAATAGCAAAAATCTTTTCCCTGTCTGGGGGTGTCCAAAATGAGAGGGCATATTTTTAAGGTGCGAGGAGAAAGATTTAAAAGAGACATGGGGGGCAACTTCTTTACTTTGAGGGTGGTTCCTATGTGGAATGAACTGCCAGGGGATTGGTAGATACAGGTATAGTTGCAACATTTAAAATACTTGGACAGATACATGAATAGAAAAGGTTTAGAGCAATATTGGCCAATTGCAGGCAGGTGGGACTAGCTTAGAGACAGTAAGAACTGCCGATGCTGGAGTCAGAGATAACACGGTGTGAAGCTAGAGAAGAACAGCAGGCCAGGCAGCATCAGAGGAGTAGGAAAGTTGACGTTTAAGGTCTGGACCCTTCTTCAGGAATTGGGGAGGGGGAGGGAAGCTCAGCAATAAAGAGAGAGAGGAGGGGTGGGGCTGGGGAAGGTAGGTGGGATGGTGATAGGTGAGTGAAAGTAGGGAGTGGGTGGGGTTTGGTCAGTGAGGTGAGAGGGGAGGATAGGTGGGAGAGAAGATGGACAGGTTGTGTCAGGTCAAGGAGGCGGGGATGAGAGGGAGGATTGGACATGGGATGAGGCCGGGGGTGGGGAGATTTTCAAATTGACAAAGTCCACATTGAGGCCATTAGGCTGTAGGCTCCCAAGGGCGGAATATGAGGTGCTGCTCCTCCAGTTTCCAGGTAGCATCATCGTGACACTGGAGGAGGCCCAGGATGGACATGTCACCCAGGGAGTGGGGGGGGGGGGGTGGAATTGAAATGGTTCGTGACTGGAAGGTATTGTCATTTGTCACAAACAGAGCGCAGGCGCTCTACAATGTGGTCTCCGAGCCTCCGCTTGGTCTCACCGATGTAGAGGAGGTCACATCGGATGCAGTAGACCACAGTAGCAGATGTGCAGGTGGGCCTCTGTCTGATGTGGAAGGATTTTTGGTTCCTTGAATGAAGGTAAGGGGGGTGTAGGGGCAGGTGTAGTACTTTCTGCATTTGCAGGGCAAGGTGCCAGGGGTGGTCGGGCTAGTGGGAAGTGTGGAGCGGACGAGGGAGTCACGGAGAGAGCAGTGCCGAGAGAAGGCAAATAGGGGTGGAGAGGGAAATATCTCTTTGGTTGTGGGGTCAGATTGCAGGTGGCGGAAGTGACAGAGAATGATGCGTTGAATCCGGAGGCTAATGGGTTGATAAGTGAGGACAGGAGGGATTCTGACTTTGTTTTTGTTGCGGGGAGGGGAAGTGAGGGCAGGAGTGCGGGAAACGTAAGAGATGCCGCCGAGAGTATTTTCAACCACTGAATGGGGGAAGTTGTGGTACTTGAAATAAGAGGATATCTGGGATATTCGGGAGTGGAACGCCCCATCTTGGGAGCAGTCGCAGTGGAGGTAGAGGATTTGGGAGCAGGGGATCGCAGTCTGGCAGGAAGGTGGCTGAGAGGAGGTGTAGTCTAGGTAGCTGTGGGAGTCGGTTGGCTTGAAATGTGCATCAGTTTCTAGCTGGTTGCCTGAGATGGAGACAGAGGTCCAGGAAGGTGAGAGATGTATTGGAGATGGCCCACGTGAACGTAAGGTTGGGGTGGAAGGTATTGGTGAAGTGGATGAACTGTTCGAGCTCCTCTTCGGAGCATGAGGCGGCGCCAATACAGTCATCAATGTGATGGAGGAAGAGGTGGGGTTTAGGGACAGTGTAGGTGCGGAAGAGGGACTGTTCCACGTACCCTACAAAGAGGCAGGCACAGCTTGGGCCCATGCGGGTGCCCATAGCTGTAGGAAGGGGTGTTTAGTTTAGTTTACTTTGGGAGACTTGGTTAGCATGGACATGATGGGCCAAAGGGTCTGTTTCTGTGCTGTGTGATCCTATGACTCTATGTGTGACTTGCAGGATCTGGCTGAGACAAAAGATGGTCCACTCCATCCTTCATGTTTCCTTTTAAGTTGCTTTCCTGTCCAGCCTTGTCCCCCACCCCGTCCATTTCCCTTGAGCCCTTTCTATAACCACTAACACGCAGATTTTATGCCAGTCCATAGCTTTACAAATAGGAATCCCCACGCCAAAGCCAGAGTGATAGCGATCTGTGAAACCCCACCACCGACCCAGAGCTCTCCACTCCACGGAATATGTTCAAGCTCAAATTCACTGTGATCATTCTCTCAGCCAACCAGGCCAATGAAGCCCAATGAGCTGCCTCATTTCCAAGGACCATATGGCTGCTCCCTGACCATTACTGAACAAACCCTGGCCTGACTTGTGAGAACAGTCCAGACTGTCCTACCTTTAATCCCCAGGCTTGCGGCACTTGACCTGACCTGCAGGAAAGATCATGGCCCAGTCTCTGCAACTGCACAGAGAAGGATCCTGGACTCTGGTCGGACCAAGTGCCGCACTGACAATGGACAACACCCTACACTAGGACTGAGTGTAGACCCCCTTCAACCTCACTGAGAACAGCTACACTTTGACAGTCAGGCATGACCACTTAGTTGAAGCGTGAGTTTTCCACCTAAGCTGATGGGACATGCTGTAGGTGTCTCATTGACGAGGCACGCCCCCCCCTACAGCAACACGTCCTTCCCCCCTGACTGCTCAGGTCTGCCCACTGTGACTGCTGGCTGTCCCCATGCCAACATAAGCCCCAGTTGCTGGCAGGCACAAGCTTAGCACAAAGAGAGTGAAAACTTAAGAGATGAAGTCAAACACCATAAGCTGCATCCTGTTCAGATGCATGATGGTCCCTGCAAGCAAAGCAAGGTGGCAGAACTGTGAGCTCCAAGGTGAAATCCTGAAGGAATGGCACAATGGGTGCACTGGTCTGAGAGTGGTGTGATGATACGGTGAGGCTGATGGCTAGCCAACATGTGGACAAAGGATGAAGGAGGATGCTGTCTGTGGACCATGCAGGGACATCATGATGAAGACACAGGAGAGGCAGAGAAACAATCAGACAGCTATATCCACCAGGGTATCTGCTCAGGTTTCCCAGTCAGGAATTTACACCATGGGTGGAGAGAATTGGAAGCAGCAAAAAATTGTAGTGAGCGTGGATGAAAATGCATGAGCATAAAGCAGGTGCCAATCAACAGGGAGAGCCTGAGGTTGCCATTTAAAGCTTATGGGAAAATTGAGAAAATTTTCGTCAATGTTGATGCTACCAATTTATTTTCATTCTCGTTACATTTTTCCAATGTTCTTTTCGTTGCACATGTTGCTCTAAGGAGCAGAAAATTCTACCTGAAGAACTTTAGTGAGCTGCACAGAGTAATTCAACCAGCTATCTAAGAGTTTGCACATTCTCCCCGTGTCTACATGGGATTTCTCCAAGTGTTCCAGTTTCTTCCCACAGCGCAAAGAAGTGCAGATTGGGTGGATAGGCCATGCCAAATTGCCTGTAGTGTCTATAGTGCGAAATACAGGGATAGTGTACAGGGATGGGCTTTGGGTGGGATGCTCCTCAGAGGGTTGGTGTAAACCCAATGGGCTGAATGGCCTACTTCCACACTGTAGGGATCCTACACATGGTTGAGAGTTATGGCTGCAAAGTCCAAAATGGAATCCTGTGATTAAGCATTGTCAATTTGATCCCAACTTGGTTTTGAAGACTGAAACTGGACACTAATTATTTTCTCAATAATAGACATATTTACAGAATGCAGCATTTTAAGTGTGGACTTTCTAACCTACTTCCCCATGTCCCAACAGTCTGTCTTTTTAAGTGATCCAAATACTTAAGCGTGCAATGCCCTTCACCCAAGTATCTGAACAATGGAGCTAACTCTCCATCAACAACCATGGATGTCAGAGAGGCACTTTGAGTATTTTTGGAGGATTTGAGCTTGCAGTATCATATCACCTCAGTGGAGACTGGAGTACAAAAAAAACGCAGGAGTGAGCCTGTTGAAGGGAACAAGCAGATTTTTAATAGGAAGCATTGCTATCAGTCTTCCAATTACTTTGCTTTCACATTTCTGTCCACATTTATGCAGTGCCATCTTTTGAGCTATTAGCTCCTCACTGCAAGGAGTGGGGAGGGATCAAGTCTCTGCTCTGCTGGTCACTAGAATTAGAATTAGGTTTCCTCGCCATGTGCACTCAAGTTTAAAAGGACAGGGGTACAGGGGAAAGTGCACAATGCCACCTCACATCTTAGGTACAAAGCATCAATTACAAATCTTAGGTACTAAACTGGGTTAGGTGCAAAAATCGGGAAAATAAGAAACTAGCTAAACGTTCTACGCTATAATTCTTCATAATATAAATCAGGAAAGACCAGGCAGCTAGCCAGGCATGTGCGTTGGCTGGGTGTGTTACAGTCACACCTCTTGTGATCTGCTGGATTTCTGTAGAGAAGGTGAAGTGTATCCAATAAAGTAGGAGCCCTATTCAGTACACTGCCTGCGGCAGGGTGGTGAGAATGGGGACAACCTTTGGAATTTGGTTTGAGCAAGGTAGCTTTGTTTCTGGAGTGCTGAATTTTGGTGTAACCCAGGCTATTTTCTAAAGGGAATGAATCATGTTAATGCTCAGCACCAGGATCCAGGCCTCTAGCGATCCCACAATTGGCAGACAGAAAATATCAGTAAGTGCACTGCAGAGCAACTGCGAAGATGTAGGTCAGAATTCAAGCCAAGATTCCCGGTGTTTCAACTGCTCTTTTTTATCTCTACTGCAAATCTTGGTGGTGTAAAACTTACAGGTTACTATGGTAACCAACTGCATGCTGGGAACATACGTGCTGGTAGGCCAAGGCGTGACTCCAAAACTGCAGAGAGACAAACAAAGAAAGACTTACATTTACATAGCACCTTTCTTGACCACAAGCCATCTCAAAGCACTTGAGTCAATGAGTTATTTTTGAAGTGTAGTCACGTTGTGCCATTGTAATAGAGGAATGTACGACCAAAGGGAGCGGGTCACTTGGCTTATTGAAAGAACTGCTACAGCTTATATCACAGATTGTTTAGAAAGGACCTAGACGTCAAACAACATGTTTTTCTCAGTGATTTCCAGCTGGTTCCTTAAACTCTGTGTTGCTAAGATAGCACAGCTGCATATCAGCCCCGAATGCAGATGGGGCGACAACACAGGCAGAGCTCATAACAGAGAATCCTCAGAGACCTGAAACTTGGTAAAATATGTGAACATAATCCTTGGAAGTATAATATTTTAAGAATATGGCTTTAAGAGTTATGCATAAAAGGGTATAATGGGAGTTACCCCGTGCAGCCAAGAGATTATTATATAACACAATTCACATTGTAGCATTTCAATCTGCCAAAGACACATCTGCTTAAAATTTACTGTACCAGAGAGCAAGAGAAAAAATACTTGCAATAAAAACAAAAATCTCCTCTGCATACTTTTTGCCACAATATAATGGGAGAAATCTCCTTAAATGATTGCATCAGAAACAGAAATTCAGGTCATGAAGAAGTCAATAATTCTCCTTCTGACTGAGTGTGAGTTTTTGTGTGGCCAGAGTCCGCTTTTAACATATCAATGACTTGGCACAAGCCTACTCTGATCAACACTCCAGAAAGAGATTTTTTTTTCAATTTGAGAGCGGTTACAGGGCCGTGGCTAGAGCTTTCGAAAATGAACTCGGTCATTCTCGCCTTGGCTGAGCCAATCTCGGAATAAGACAGAAGTCCCACTCCAGAGCTTGAGCACCAAATCTAGGCTGACACGCTGGAGCTGCTCCAGCGTGCTGTCCTGTCAGAGGTGCTGCCTTTCTCATGAACTGAGGCCCCACTCAGTTTCTCAGGGGAACATTAAAGGGATCAATGCTGCTAACTTTGGTAGCCCAGCCAAGGTTCACCCATCATTCACTATTGCTAAAGTGTCTTTCCGCCTGTGAGATACTTCTGTCTGAAAGTCAATCGGCTCATGTTCTAAATTGCACCAGCTAAATTACCAATTGCTGTAAAGCATTTCCATCTGGGCGCTATATAAATGTAAGTGCTTTGTTTTTATCTGGTTTCTCACACAATGCATCATATGCCCCCAGTTGACAAACCATTTGCATTTTAACAGCAAAAATCAACGTTAGAAAAATAAGCATATTGTTAAACTAGTGCGGTTTCTGCCACAGTTCCCTGGAGAAAGAGCAATACATTCCAAACATTGCCACTGAACAGCCAACATTCCCTATCTGTTCAAACATCAGAGTTTTCAGGCACAAGTCAGGAGTGTGACAAAATACTCCCCACTTGCCTGGATGAGTGCAGCTCCAACAACACTTGAGAAATTTGACACCATCCAGGACAAAACAGCCCAGTTGCTTGGCACCACATCCACAAACATCTACTCCCTCCACCACCGACACTCAGTAGCAGCAGTGTGTACCATCTACAAGATGCACTGCAGAAATTCACCAAAGATCCTCAGACAGCACCTTCCAAATCCACGGCCACTGCCATCTAGAAGAACAAAGGCAGCAGATACATGGGAACACCAAGATAATCAAATGTGAGGCTGGATGAACACAGCAGGCCAAGCAGCATCTCAGGAGCACAAAAGCTGACGTTTCGGGCCTAGACCCTTCATGAGAGAGGGGGATGGGGAGAGGGAGCTGGAATAAATAGGGAGAGAGGGGGAGGCGGACCGAAGATGGAGAGTAAAGAAGATAGGTGGAGAGAGTATAGGTGGGGAGTTAGGGAGGGGATAGGTCAGTACAGGGAAGACGGACAGGGCAAGGAGGTGGGATGAGGTTAGTAGGTAGCTGGGGGTGCGGCTTGGGGTGGGAGGAAGGGATGGGTGAGAGGAAGAACCGGTTAGGGAGGCAGAGACAGGTTGGACTGGTTTTGGGATGCAGTGGGTGGGGGGGGGAAGAGCTGGGCTGGTTGTGTGGTGCAGTGGGGGGAGGGGATGCACTGGGCTGGTTTTGGGATGCGGTGGGGGAAAGGGGAGATTTTGAAACCGGTGAAGTCCACATTGATACCATTAGGCTGCAGGGTTCCCAGGCGGAATATGAGTTGCTGTTCCTGCAACCTTCGGGTGGCATCATTGTGGCACTGCAGGAGGCCCATGATGGACATGTCATCTAGAGAATGGGAGGGGGAGTGGAAATGGTTTGCGACTGGGAGGTGCAGTTGTTTGTTGCGAACTGAGCGGAGGTGTTCTGCAAAGCGGTCCCCAAGCCTCCGCTTGGTTTCCCCAATGTAGAGGAAGCCGCACCGGGTACAGTGGATGCAGTATACCACATTGGCAGATGTGCAGGTGAACCTCTGGTTAATATGGAAAGTCATCTTGGGGCCTGCGATAGGGGTGAGGGAGGAGGTGTGGGGGCAAGTGTAACACCACTTGGTTTCTTGAAAGAACTGCTGCAGCTTTTATTATGGATTGCTTAGTCAGGGCCTAGACATCAAACAACATGTTTTACTTGACACCATCCAGGTGGTGTCCACCACCCCCAGGCCTCCTACCCTCCCTCGACATCTTCATCTCCAACTGCCGTCGAGACATTAACCGCCTCAACCTCTCCACCCCTCTCACCCACTCCAACCTCTCCCCTGCAGAACGGGCAGCCCGCCGCTCCCTCCGCTCCAACCCCAACCTCACCATCAAACCCGCAGACAAGGGTGGCGCAGTGGTAGTATGGCGCACTGACCTCTACATCGCCGAGGCCAGACGCCAACTCTCCGACACCACCTCGTACTGCCCCCTCGATCATGACCCCACCCCCAAGCACCAAACCATCATCTCCAACACCATTCACGACCTCATCACCTCAGGGGACCTCCCACCCTCAGCCTCCAACCTCATTGTTCCCCAACCCAGCACGGCCCGTTTCTATCTCCTTCCCAAAATCCACAAACCTGCCTGCCCTGGTCGACCCATTGTCTCAGCCTGCTCCTGCCCCACCGAACTCATCTCCACCTATCTAGACTCCATTTTCTCCCCTTTGGTCCAGGAACTCCCTACCTACGTCCGTGACACCACCCACGCCCTCCAACTCCTCCAGGACTTCCAATTCCCTGGCCTGCAACACCTCATCTTCACCATGGACGTCCAGTCCCTATACACCTGTATTCCGCATGCAGATGGCCTCAAGGCACTCCGCTTCTTCCTGTCCCGCAGGCCCGACCAGTCCCCCTCCACCGACACCCTCATCCGCCTAGCCGAACTCGCCCTCACCCTAAACAACTTCTCTTTTGACTCCTCCCACTTCCTACAGACTAAGGGGGTGGCCATGGGCACCCGCATGGGCCCCAGCTATGCCTGCCTCTTTGTAGGCTACATGGAACAGTCCCTCTTCCGCACCTACACAGGCCCCAAACACCACCTCTTCCTCCGGTACATTGATGACTGTATCGGCGCCGCCTCTTGCTCCCCAGAGGAGCTCGAACTATTCATCCACTTCACCAACACCTTCCACCCCAAACTTCAGTTCACCTGGGCCATCTCCAGCACATCCCTCACCTTCCTGGATCTCTCAGTCTCCATCTCAGGCAACCAGCTTGTAACTGATGTCCATTTCAAGCCCAACGACTGCCACAGCTACCGAGAATACACCTCCTCCCACCCACCCTCCTGCAAAAATTCCATCCCCTATTCCAATTCCTCCGCCTCCGCCGCATCTGCTCCCACGATAAGACATTCCACTCCCGCACATCCCAGATGTCCAAGTTCTTCAAGGACCGCAACTTTCCCCCACAGTGATCGAGAACGCCCTTGACCGCGTCTCCCGCATTTCCCGCAACACATCCCTCACACCCCGCCCCCGCCACAATCGCCCAAAGAGGATCCCCCTCGTTCTCACACACCACCCCACCAACCTCCGGATACAACGCATCATCCTCCGACACTTCCGCCATCTACAATCCGACCCCACCACCCAAGACATTTTTCCATCCCCACCCCTGTCTGCTTTCCGGAGAGACCACTCTCTCCGTGACTCCCTTGTTCGCTCCACACTGCCCTCTAACCCCACCACACCCAGCGCCTTCCCCTGCAACTGCAGGAAATGCTACATTTGCCCCCACACCTCCTCCCTCACCCCTATCCCAGGCCCCAAGATGACATTCCACATTAAGCAGAGGTTCACCCTCACATCTGCCAATGTGGTATACTGCATCCACTGTACCCGGTGTGGCTTCCTCTACATTGGGGAAACCAAGCGGAGGCTTGGGGACCGCTTTGCAGAACACCTCTGCTCAGTTCGCAACAAACAACTGCACCTCCCAGTCGCAAACCATTTCCACTCCCCATCCCATTCTTTAGATGACATGTCCATCATGGGCCTCCTGCAATGCCACAATGATGCCACCCGAAGGTTGCAGGAACAGCAACTCATATTCCGCCTGGGAACCCTGCAGCCTAATAGTATCAATGTGGACTTCACCAGTTTCAAAATCTCCCCTTCCCCCACCGCATCCCTAAACCCGCCCAGTTCGTCCCCTCCCCCCACTGCACCACACAACCAGCCCAGCTCTTCCCCTCCACCCACTGCATCCCAAAACCAGTCCAACCTGTCTCTGCCTCCCTAACCTGTTCTTCCTCTCACCCATCCCTTCCTCCCACCCCAAGCCGCACCCCCATCTCCTACCTACTAACCTCATCCCACCTCCTTGACCTGTCCGTCTTCCCTGGACTGACCTATCCCCTCCCCACCTCCCCACCTATTCTCTCCTCTCCACCTATCTTCTTTTCTCTCCATCTTCGGTCCGCCTCCCCCTCTCTCCCTATTTATTCCACAACCCTCACCCCATCCCCCTCTCTGATGAAGGGTCTAGGCCCGAAACGTCAGCTTTTGTGCTCCTGGGATGCTGCTTGGCCTGCTGTGTTCATCCAGCCTCACACTTTGTTATCTTGTTTTACTCTGTGATTTCCATCTGGCTCCCCTCCAAGCCACTCACCATCCTGACTTAGAAATGTATCACCGCTCCTTCAGTGCCACTGGATCAAAATCCCGGAATTCCCTCCCTAAGGGCATTGGGAGTCTACAGTGCTTCAAGAAGGCAGCTCACCCCCACCTTCTCAAGGGGCAACTGGGGAGGAGCAATAAATGCTGGGCCCAGCCAGCAACACCCATGGCCCCATGGTTCCACGGAAGCTGTTGAAGTGCCGGAAGAGGACCAGGGAGGAGGAATGGAGCCCCTTATTGGCTGGCTTGTGACAAGGAGAGACTGTGGTGAAACAGATCGACCTCCCGTCAGCCTCAAAGTATCGAATGTTGGTCACCATTCATGATCATAAAAGAGGATATCAAGAACGGAGGGAGCAACTGCCCCTGATCAGAGAGCGGTGCTCCTGGCCCGGGGAAGCTGCCGATCTGGATGACTACTGGCGAAAATGTGAGGAGTGTATTTTGGGCCGACTCTGCATTGGGGAATCCAAACAGCGACTGGGTGACTGCTTTGCAGAACACCTCTGGTCCACACGCAGGCAATGACCCCAACTTTCCCGTAGCTGGTCATTTTAACCCAGCATCCTGCTCGCATGCCCCCTTGCTGTCCTCAGCATGCTGCAGTGCACCGGCAGGGAGGAAGTATGGGAAGCAATGACCTAGTGGTATTAATGCTGGACTGTTAACCCAGCTACCCAGGTACCATTCTGGGGACCTGCAATCGAGCAGATGGTGGAACTCGAATTCAATAAAAATCTGGAATTCCAGTCTAATGATGGCAATGTCAATTATTGAGAAAACCCATCTGCTTCACTACTATCCTTTAGGGAAGGACATAGTCTGGCCTACATGTGACTCCAGACCCACAGCAATGCAGTTGACTCTGAATTGCCCTCTGGGCAATTAGGGATGGGTGATAAATACTGCCTGGTCAGCAACAACCTCATCACGTTAATGAATTTTGTTTTAAAATGAATCACAATGCAAGCTGGAGGAACAGCAACACATCTTCAGGCTAGGCACTTCACAGCCCACTGTGTTTAATTCTGAGTTCAACACCTTCAAATGGTGAACCCATTCCCATTCCTTCCCTATCTTTTAACTTTACTTGTTATATGCTCGGTCACTACGCCCTCTCTCTCCACTGCCCCCCCCCCCTCCCCATTCCGGTGGGGCTCTCAGTTCTTTCCAGTCAGACATTGTTCTGCCATTCCCACATTCCTGTCACTTAATCCACTCTATCAACACCCTTTCTACCCCCAGCACTCCACCCAGCCCCCAAACTGTAGCATAAATGCTGCCCTCTCCACACTTCATGCCAGCTTTAATGCAGTGTCCTCTAGAGAGGAAACATGAGCTTGTCTCTCTCCATGGATGCTGCCTCACCCGCTCTGACTTCCAACATTTTGTGTTTTCAGTACTTTGACCAAAGCAGAGAGGTGGCTTCACATCAGCATGGGATCCCTGGTCACCCGGAGGCCTCTTTGCAATGGATTTTACATTCCTTGGCTCCCTCAGTAAGGGGAAGTAGGTCATTCCCATATTCCTGGATGACTTCATCAAGTTCACACACAGCATTCCAACCCGGGACCGAAAGGTTCTGCTATCAGCACAGTGTTAGTGTGACCCTGGTTGTTTCCCGTGTTCCAGGTCCGATTCACAGTGACTTAGAGGGGATCTGAGAAAGAATTGTTTCACCTAGAGGCTAATGAAAGTATGGAACGCACTGCCTGAGAGGGTGGTAACGGCAGATAATCTCGCCGCTCTTGATAAGCGTCTGGGTGAGCATTTCAAAGTCCAGGGCATTGTAGGCTAGGGGCCAAGCACAGGTAAACAGGGTTACTGCTGTGACCAGTGATATTGGGAACTGCAGATGCTGGAGAATCCAAGATAATAAAATGTGAGGCTGGATGAACACAGCAGGCCAAGCAGCATCTCAGGAGCACAAAAGCTGACGTTTCGGGCCTAGACCCTTCATCAGAGAGGGGCATGGGGTGAGGGTTCTGAAATAAATAGGGAGAGAGGGGGAGGTGGACCGAAGATGGAGAGTAAAGAAGATAGGTGGAGAGAGTGTAGGTGGGGAGGTAGGGAGGGGATAGGTCAGTCCGGGGAGGACGGACAGGTCAAGGAGGTGGGATGAGGTTAGTAGGTGGGAGATGGAGGTGCGGCTTGAGGTGGGAGGAGGGGATAGGTGAGAGGAAGAACAGGTTAGGGAGGCGGGAACAAATTGGGCTGGTTTTGGGATGCAGTGAGGGGAGGGGAAGCCCAGCTTGTCCCCGCCTCCCTAACCTGTTCTTCCTCTCACCTCAAGCCGCACCTCCATTTCCCACCTACTAACCTCATCCCGCCTCTTTGACCTGTCCGTCCTCCCCGGACTGACCTATCCCCTCCCTACCTCCCCACCTGTACTGTCCTCTTCACCTATCTTCTCCTCTATCCATCTTCAGTCTGCCTCCCCCTCTGTCCCTATTTATTTCAGAATCCTCTCCCCATCCCCCTTTTCTGACGAAGGGTCTAGGCCCGAAACGTCAGCTTTTGTGCTCCTCAGATGCTGCTTGGCCTGCTGTGTTCATCCAGCTCCACACTCTGTTATCTAGGGTTAGTGCTGTTTTGTGTTTACTCATCAGCATAGACTTGGTGGGCATAGGGGCCTGTTTCGATGCTAAATCCCTCTATAATCAGGGATGAAACTTTGTCAGCAAGATCCAGCAGGAGTTTTGGCAAAGTCAGTGGCATAGCAAAGAATTATCAGCTGGAGGTAATGGGAAGTACGAAGGATTCAACTCCTGTTTTCCTCAAACTTGGCATCGACCCAATGCACTCCACCCTCCCTCCTGGGACAGGGGACCCACAATCTGAGCCATCTGAGGGAAATTCGCCCCTACAAAACTGCACGGAGGTGTTTCCTCGATGGACAGTTGCTGCACCCTCAGTGGGCCGAATAGCCTCTTTCTGCACAGTAGGCATTCTGAAACTCTACCACCTCGGCTCACCCTGCACTCTGATGAGGGCGCCCAGGTCAATTAGTGGATGGCCCAGCATCACATGAGGCTAAGTCAGAGTTGTGGATGGCACCCAGGAGAGTGATAGAGAAGCACTGAGAAGCCAAACATTGAACAATGGCAAGGCTAGTCCGAGGCTAATGCTCTGAAATCGGAATATCAGGGACGGGAGAGACAGCATCAAGCGACACTGATCCTAACATTCCTGAAGACGCGACCCCGATGTTGGTGATCCTAGATCCCTCCAAAAGCACAAATAAGAGGCTGAGTTAGAAACAGCAAACACTGGATATCACATGGGATATATGAAGGAAACAGCGCCACTAACTCGCACTCGAAATGGGCACGATGCAATGACGCTAACCCAGGATGGCAATTTTCAAGCCAGGAAGTGTGTAATGCAACCTCTGGCAACAGGTAGCAATGTTGAGAGAGTGCACTGAGCAGTTGTGTTGGGCCCCCGCCAGGAGCCGGGAGCAGGCCCACTCTGGAAAAAGAAGTTGCCTTTGGGAAAATAATTGGAGGCATCGTAGGAAGACGGAGGAGTTGACGGACAAAGGATTCCTCAAAGCAATGTGAACCACAGTTTATATACTGTGTAAACACTTTCTTGCTCAACCTTAATTTCCCTTCATTTCTGTGATGGTAACGCTAGAGCAATAAAGACTTGCTGCTTTATGAGCTTTGGGCTGTCTGTGTGTTCGAACATTTTTTAATCCTGCCTCTCAGGCTCAACCATCCTTGGTGGAGAGGGTGTTCTATTCACACATACCAACAACCCCCCACCCTAACAGCGGGAAAGAGCAGCTATAGCATCCCCCAACTCTGCCTCTGTGGCACAGTCAATTGGCGTTCTATGAAACCATCCATCAAGCGTTGCAATTATTTATTCTGGGTGCGCCTTCTTTTGCCTTTCTATCAACAAAGACAAACTCAAGGGTACATTTCCTAGCACCAGTACATTCCATATATCACGAGTCACTTATGCAGATCAGTCTCTGCCGTTCTACAATCCTATGCCTTGGCAAAACTGCACAAAACAGCAATGTTAAGGTGCTTGAGCAGCTACCCTGATCACATGACGAGGAGCATGTCAGTGCTCTCTGACTCTGTGCTGTCCCAGACGGGATCCTTCAGCAGCACAGCTTTTTCTGCCCTTTCCAGGGAGCTGTCTGGAAGGAGAGCACATGAATTATAATCAATGGTCTCATGATCAACATACACCTAATCCATCGAGCAGTCAGGCTGAAGAAGGGTCTAGGCCCGAAACGTCAGCTTTCCTGCTCCTCTGATACTGCTTGGCCTGCTGTGTTCGTCCAGCTCTACACCTCGTTACCTACAAGTAATGCAGCATGTCCTTTATAATATCGACCATCAGGATACCGCAGTCCTCCTCCCGAAACCCTTCAATTCAGCCACACACACCTAAATCTGTTGAACTATGTACATACTGTGTTGGGACTGTGGGACTGGGGTTTGAATTTTATTTTAATGTTCTTCAGAAGGAAAATGACAAATACATGCTTTGCAACTGAGGTCAAAAACGGTAGCGTAGGCAAAATGGGTTAGACATCAAATTCCCGTCACGACGACTCTTTTATATAAAATAATCCATGCAACAGTCAGCAATACTTAAAAGAAGTTGGTGATTATTTGCAATCTTTATTACAGTGCATTCAGTTATTACTGGGGGTATGGGCAGACGGTACTCCTGAACACAGGCCCTACTGGTCCATCCAATAACTTTCCCCGACTGACCTGAGACCCAAATGAGAAAAGCTCCTCAGCAAAGTTAGAGTCGAGGAGAAGGAATGGGCTAGGGCTAGGGTTAGGGTTAGTGTTTGGTTTCGAGTTAGTGGAAGTGCAATAGAAGTGAAAAACATAATGTCTGTAACTGGACAAATAAATCTGACGTATTGATTCACAAGGGGTAAGTGGTGAAAACTTTAAATAAGAAAAATACAGGTTAGATACGAATAAAGAAGATGAGATATTATGTTTTTCTTTGTCCTGGTTACGTGTGAACAGTAAAAACATGTAAATTGGGGTAGTTTTAATTTTGTGAAGCTAGTTGATAGCAACTCAGCTGACCAACGTCGCTTACTGTTCATCCACAATCATCCGTTTTTAGCTATGTTCATCCACAATCATCCGTTTTTAGCTATGTTCATCCACAATCATCCGTTTTTAGCTATGTTCTCACAGAAGCCCAAGAGGTTCCCCCATTAGGCTTCATGTTCAATGAACCTAACCTGCTGGATGTAATTTACAACAGGACCAGGAGGTGGCAGCAGCCACTCAGTTTTGATTCTTGGTCCACTGCAGCTTAATGAAGTGGGCTGCAGACTTTATCTGTGTAAGATGCCTGTTTAGATACCGTGAGTCTTTTACCCGGACAGGGAGCTTCTTCCTGGCGTTGTGTGCTACTAATTGAATGTGAGTCTGCTGAGGGTACCACGTAAAAATTCAGAAACTTATTACAACTGCAAGGTTTTCACTTCTGCAATATCCAGTTAGGGAACATTCTTGCTTATCATATTAGTCATTACCCCTGTATTCCTACAGGAGTTCTGATACCTTACGGCAGAATGCTGTAACATGCTCAGTTAAGGGTGGCAAAGGCTGTCCACTTATCATTAGTTCACAAATCCACTGTATAACCCAGCTAAATATATGGATATATTCTGTATCTGACCAACATTTTGTATCTACCATAGCTGACAGTATAGTTACAGACAGGGCATCTAGACCACTGACTCCACACGCATTGACACCTCATGGCATCATAAATCTCTGCTGATTATCACCAAGTCCCCTCCCTCAGCTCAAGAATCAATTACTCCACGTTGAACATGTTGGTGGGCGCAGAATGAGGAAGAACAGAATGTATTCAATATCCATCATATAGAATGGGTCAGTAGCAGCACCACGGACCACAGAATTGGCCGAATCCTGAAAGACATGTCTGTAGGATCGCAGTGCTCAGGTACCATACAAGCAGCAAGCACCTACTTGACCTTGTGCTCGTCAATATAGCGGCTGCATCTCTCCGTGGCCATACCGGTGGGAGTGGCTACTGCACTGTCCTTGTGGAGATGAAGTCCTGTCGTCACATTCAGGAATGCCCATTGTGCCGTGTTAGTGGGACAGACTTCCAACAGATGCAGAGGTTCCAAACTAAGGATCTGTGATACACTGTTGGCCATTAGCAGCAAGCAAAATGAGCTCCGATACAATCTGCGACCTCAGTGCCCGTCTGCTCCCCCCCCCCCCCCCCCCCACCACTTAACTGTTACTATCTAACTAGGTCAGCTCTGTTCAATGGATAGTACAGGAGGATATCCAGCAGCAGCACCAGGCATGTCTGAAATGAGATATCAACTTGGTGAAGATATGGAAAAAGGATTACCGGCATGATTTGGCCAATTTGGCATCAAAGAACCCTGCAAAGCTTATATGATGGGAAAATCTGTGGGGGCTGGAGTCCTGGCACAAGGGAAGATGGTTATGGCTGTCATCTTAGACCCTGGACATTTCTGTTCCTCAGGGTAGTGACCTCGGCTCAACCATCATAAGGTCAGTAGTGGGGATGTTTACACAATATTCAGCACCATTCACAACTCATCAATTATTGAAGTAGTCTGCTTCAATGGAGAGAAAGACTTGGAGAGCATTAGATTTGGGACAACAAACATTCACATCCAGGCAACATCCATCTCCAGAAAGACAGAAACTAACCCTTGCCCCTTGACATTCAATTGCATTACCGTCCCTTAAACTCTCACGGCCAACACCCTCTGGGTTACAATTGATCAGCAACTGAACTGGACAAGCTATCTACCAGTTTCAACATCTACTCCCTCTACCACCAACACTGTGTGGCAGCAGTATATACCATCCCCAAGCTGCACTGCAGAAATTCACCAAGGATCCTGAGACAGAACTTTCCAAATACACAAGCTCTGCCATCTAGAAGGATCAGGGCAGCAGAAACATGGGAACACCACCTCCTGCAAGCTCCCCTCCAAGCCACTCATCATCCTAACTTGGAAATATATCACCATGCCCTCACTGACACTGGGTCAACGTTCCCTGGCTAACAGCATCGTGGGTATAGCTGCACCACATGGACTGCAGCAGTTCAAGATGGAAGCTCACCTTCTCAAGGGTAATTAGGGATGGGCAATTATGAGTGGCCCCGCCAGCAATACCCGTATCCTACGAAAGAATAGTTAAAAACTAAGATGCTCCAATCGTTGTGAGCAACCTTCCCTTCAATTGGGGAAGGACAAGCAGCTTGGCCTGTTAACACCTAGTGCTGTAACTCTGCCCCTCAAAGAGATCAGGGATCTGTCTGCGTCAGTGTATGGAGCTCAATGTGACTGCTGTGTTTGAACTCTTCAGAAAACTCTGAAGTGTGGCAGGAGAGTTAAAGCAGCATGAAGTGAACAAGGGGAGCCGAAGCGTGAGCGTGAGTTACGAGTCTAGACTCATATAGATTACTGGGAGGTGAATGTTGGGAATGCTGCAGTTATCACTGTTACTGAAGCCACAGCGTCTCTACTTCCTGAGGAGGCTAAGGAAATTCAGTATTTCCATAAAGAATCTTACCAATTTTTATAGGTGCACCATAGAAACCCTTTTCTCTGCATGGATCACAGCTTGGTATGCCAACTGCTCTGCCTAGGACCATAAGGAACTACAGACAGTTGTGAACACAGCCCAGTCATTCACATGAACCAGCCATCCATCCATGGACTCTATACATCTATACTTCTCGCTACCTCAGAAGGCAACCAACATCATTAAAGACCCTTCCCAAACCAGTTGAAATCTCTTCCAACCTCTTCTGCTGGGCAGAAGATACATAACCTTAAACGTACATACCAACTGATTCAAGACAGCTTCATCCCTGCTATAATTAGACTTCTGGATGGATCTCTCAAATTTTAAAGTTAATGTTGATCTTGTTCTTTGTGCACCTTCTCTGCAGCTGTAAAATTGTATTCCTCGCTATGTTCTATTACCCTAATGCACTTTGTACGGCATGCTCTGCCTGTACTGCACGCAAAACAAAACTTTTCACTGTACCTAGGAACATGTGACAATAATAAATCAAATCAAATCAGATCAAAGTCACTTGTGCAGTTGTTGGGACCTGGCATTTGAAGATGCAGCAGTTTGAAAATAAAATCATGGACATCAGACAATGGACGTGAGTTACAGAAATTCCAAGGAATTCTCATCGAAGGCACCACTAAGCAGGGATAACCCAGGCCCAGAGATCCAGGATACAGTGAAGAAGGGATTAACAGCTTCCGAGATCCAGGATACCACAAAAAAAGCAATTGCAAGAGTACCTGATTCATCAGAAGATCCAATTTCATGAAGGAAAGACAACAGATTCGAGGTCCTCCAGGGGGAGCAATTCCAAAAATGAAATCTGAGAGATCCTCCAGTCTAAGGGACTTTCAGACCTCTCACTCTCAGGCATGGAATCAAACATAGAAACACAGAAACATTGAAGCCAGGAGCAGGACGAGGTCATCCAGCCCCTCAAGCCTATTGCTACATTGAATACAATCTTGGCTGATTGAACTCAATACCCTCATCCCACCCTCCTTCTTCTCAACAGCACATGATGTTTTGCCTCAACTATTTTCTGTGGTTGTGGATTCCATAGGCTCACTATCTGTCTGGGTGAAGAAATTTCTCCTCACCTCAGTCCTGAAAGATCTTATCCTCATCCTTAAACTATGACCTCTGGTTCTGAGCATCCTTCATCAAACCTGTCATGTCAGAATTTTATAGGTTTTTGTGAGATTCCCACCTTCATTCTCCTAAACTCCAAGGAATACAATCCAAATGGGGCAGGCAGGCGGGCAGGTGGCTCAGTGGTTAGCACTGCAGCCTCACAGCGCCAGGGATCCGATTTCGATTCCAGCCTCGGGCAACTGTCTGTGTGGAGTTTGCACGTTCTCCCTGTGTCTGCGTGGGTTTCCTGCGGGTGCTCCAGTTTCCTCCCACAGTCCAAAGATGTGCAGGCTAGGTGGATTGGCCATGCTAAATTGCTGGGTGATGGGCCTGGGTGAGATGCTTCAAGGGGCAGTGTGGGCTTGTTGGGCCAAAGGGCCTGATTCCACACTGCAGGGAATCTAATCTAATCTAACCAGCTCAATCTCTCCTCATACATCAGTCTTGCTATCACACAAAAAAATTTGGTAAACCTTTATAGCTCCCTCGAGAGCAAGAACATCATTCCTCAGAAAGAGGAGGCCAAAACTGCATACAAGATTCCACGTGCTGCCTCACTAATACCCTGTATAACCCCAGCAAAGTCAGAAGTCTTTGACTCCAAGCTCTACTATACTTCTAATTTGAAGAGAATTTATTGTGGAAAAATAGTGAAAGCACCTGAACCCATGGATTTATGAATCAGAGTACTTGGTGCCAGATGAAGTATTGATAAGTGTAGCTATCTACAGACGTATTACAGAAATGTGCTACATTCATAACGAGACAAGAATCCAGGTAGATGATGCAAAAGCAGTGTAAGGGTGCGAAAAGATCAGCACTGAGAAACACCTTAAGCACTAGCCATTCTGGTGATGTTGCATGGATCTGGTGAGAGGACAGGTTAGGCTCACAAAGGATTAAGACTCACCGTCTAGGTCCTCCTCGGAATCTCTGAAACCACATCTATTGTCCGATGTCCATGTTTGCTCTCGTGCAAAAAACTGGCCATGTTTTTGGGTAAAATGCAGGATCCAAATTTTTAAAAGAAAATGCACTGTTCCGTGCAAATTGAAAGTGAGACACACAGCTTCGAATCCCATTGGAGCCATCACCAATTACAATACAGTTCATTATCAAGCCAAGCTCCTGCCAGTGCAGGATCGGACAGTCTTGATGCTCCACCTGCTCTTACCCAACTGGATTCTGGTGACAAGGACTGAGCTGATCAGACCTGGCTAGAACAATGCCAGGCCGGTGTGGGAACATATGAATGGGAATAGGCCACTTAGCCCCTTAAGCTGCTTTCACCATCGGAGTGGCCATGGTGGCATTGTGGCCGGGTTAGTAGCCCAGCCACACAGGCTAAAGTTCTGAAGTCACGGCTCACATCTGACCACAGCAGCCATCTGAAACGATGAATCCATTTCCAATTGTCAGGAAAACAAAACACGCATCTGTTTCACTAGTGTGCTTTAGGAATAGAAACTGCCATCCTTATCTGGGCTGGACTACATGTGACTCCAGGCCCACAGCAACATGGTTGATTCTTAACTGCCCCCTGGGCAATTAGGGATGGAGTATAAATTTTGACCAAATCGGTGGTGTCCACATCACATGAATAAATATAAAAGAAATAAAAAAACTCCTGATACTGGTCTAGCTCCTGATACTGGGCTAACTCCTAATACTGCTGTAACTGCTGATACTGGTCTAAACTCCTGATACTGGTCTAGTTCCTCATACTGCTCTAACTCCTAATACTGCTCTAACTCCTGATACTGGTCTGAACTCATGATACTGGGCCGGCTCCTGATGCTGGAGTTGCTCTTAATGCATGCTTCCCTTGGGAAGCAGGACTAGCTCCAGGGGAAATCACGCTCCAGGGGAAATCAAGCTCCAGATTTGTAAACCATGGTTAGATCCGTGGGAAGGTCGTCCAGGTGGGGAGGAACTCTCAGGGTGGGATGACGCCTGGACAGTAGGGTGTGAGATGGGTGCCTTAGCCTGTGGTATGTAGAGTTGGGCGACTGCTGTGGGCAATACCACTGCACATAATTCAAACATGCTGCCTTGCTGTTGTTTGCTTGGAGTTGTGCTACTGTGAGTTTGAGCCTTTCCTTTCGCTCTGGGTCTGAAACTAGAACAGATGGAGTTCCAAGGGCTCTGCCCAAACAGTTAACTGTGAGGAGTCCGTACAAAGTAAATTTCCCTGGCCGCTTGTTCAATCCAAATGTCAGCTCAATGACACCAGATTAGCCACAGAGAGCAGCATGACTGTGAGACAAATGTCAGACAGGCACAGAGTGGGAGGGACACTCTCTCTGAGACTGTGGCTGACATATACTGTGATGGGGAAGTTTCTCCAGCCGTGAATTTTACCGAAAAAGTCAATGCAAGCACAATTGGGGTCATGGCAACTCTTCCAGTAAAATGTGTTAGCAAAATATAATTTCACGCAAACAGCCAAGAGCAAATTACAAAGATCTTTAATAACCTCAGTCCAGAAATAGACCTGATTCTGACTGATTTATAAATATTACAGTTCACACCATCCACCGTCAGCTTAAAGAAAATTATATTGTGCAGAGCCTGCTTTCAGAGCTCGACAGTGTGATTCTTTCAAGGACTGGCTGAGTGAGATTCCTTGCAGAATAAGGTCCCTCAGGACCCAGCCAGGCTGTCTCCCACTGGGACTAACTGAGTGACATTCCTCAGCAAGTGTCTGGGTGGACTTCCTCAAAAGAACCATTTGAGAGGAATTCCCTCTGTTTGTGGTGGCTCAGTGGTTAGCACTGCAGCCTCACAGCACCAGGGGCCCGGGTTCGATTCCACCCTCGGGCGACTGACTGTGTGGAGTTTGCACATTCTCCTCTTGTCTGCTTGGGTTTCCTCCCACAGTCCAAAGATGTGCAGGCCAGGTGGATCAGCCATGCTAAATTGTTCCGTAGAGTTTGGGGATATGTAGAGAAGGTGGGTTATAGGGCAATGGGCCTGGGTGGAATGGTCCAAGGGTCAGTGTGGACTTGTTGGGCTGAAGGGCCTGTTTCCAAACTGTAGGGATTCTATGATTCATCACACAGTCTGTTTCAAAGCAGACAAGGGTTGGATAGTATTGTCCAGAAGTACTCAGCACAGCCACTGGCATGCAGCTCCTCAGCGCCTGCAGCCACTGCCTGGATCAATACAGTACTCAGGTGCCAGCACAGTCCCCCTTTGGATAAGGGGCCCAATTTGCTCACAATATTCCACTTGCACTCTAACCCCTGGTGTCCCCTGGTTCTATACTACCACAGCCAAGGTAAAAATCCCTTATTCATCTACCCTGACTAGCCTTCTGATGATTCTGCTATTTTCAAAGAGATCACCTTATTCACACATTTAAGAATCACAGAATTGTTATAGTGCCAAATATGCCCGTTTGGCCCATCGTCCCTACACCTGCTCTGTGGTTGAGGATTATGTCTCAGCATCCATCTCCTGCCTATCTTCCAGAATTGCTTCCATTTAAATAATCATCTAATGTTCTCTTAAATGCCTCAATTAGACCTGCCTCCATCACACTTTCAGGCAGTCCTTTCCATACCCTGAATCCCCAAATCACATTTGCTTCTTTTGCAAATTGCCTTCTATTTGTGCCCTCTTGTTTTCAACCCTTTTATGAGAGAGAATGGCTCCTCCCTAGCTATCTGTCCAGACCCATCATGATCATGAAAGCTTCTATCATATCTCCTCTTAGCCTTCTCTTCTCCATAAGAATGTACAAATCAGAGAGCAGGAATAGGCCATTCAGCCCCTTAAGCCTGCTTCATTATTCAATAAGGTCATGAATCATGACAGATAACTTGCCTATAGTCTCCTACTTCCTCTCCTTCCCTTTCTGAATTTGGAATTTACATTTGCTACCATCTAATGTATCAAGACCATCCTTTAGGAAAGCTAAACCCAAAGCATCAACTGACTCACTAGCTACTTCTGTTAAAATGATAAGATGATATCCATGAAGCTTGGTAACGTGCAGCCCTAACAGTTTTCTCAATACCACTTTCCTGGTGATCGTGATTTTCCTGAGTTTGTCTGTCTCTTTCATTTCCTGAGCTATGCTGCTTCTGGGATGTCAGTTTTATCCTCTCCAGTGAAGATTGATGCAAAATACTTGCTCAATTCATCTGCCACTTCCTTATGTTCTAATATCAATTCATTGGCCTGACTTTCTATCGGACCAACATTCACTGTTCTTTAAATATCTGGAGAAATTCTTATTATCGGTGTTAATGTTTCTGGATAGCTTTCTCTCATCCATAGATTTTTCCCTCGTTATTAATTTTTTTGGCAGTAACTTTGCTGTTTTATATATTCTGTCCAATCTTCTGATCTGCCAAATAATTGTAATTATTAAAGTTTTACAAAAATTCTCTCTCCCCGAAACTGAATGTAAAATTAAATCACACATGGTCACAACTGCTGAGGGGCACATTCACTATGAAATTCTTAAGTAATCCTATCTCACAGCAAAATTATGTACTTTTTAAAATTTAACATTTCTAGTTAACTGTGGACGGTAGGTCAGCCCATTGGAATTGTTCTTACTTGGCAGAATGTGTCTATTCTTTTTCTGAAGCAGGGACTTAGAACGAAGGCAGGTATGAAACAGGGGGCCAGAAGGTGAGTGAGATGCCCTGAGCTTGTTGACTAGCTCGCCGAGCTGGCCAGTTCTCGTTCAAACATTTCGTCACCATGCCAGGTGACATCATCAGTGGAGCGATGTTATTCTACTCCACTTGGAATTTATACTGAGCGAACAAGGTGTAGAGCTGGATGAATGCAGCAGGCCAAATAGCGTCAGAGGAGCAGGAAAGATGATGTTTCGGGTATGGACCCTTCTTCAGAAATGCCTGACCCCTATCTGTGACTCCTCTCCCTGACCCCTCTCCCTGACTCCTATCCCTGACCCCTCTCCCTGACCCCTATCCGTGACCCCTGTCTGTGATTCCTCTCCCTGACTCCTATCCCTGACCCCTATCTGTGACTCCTCTCCCTGATCCCTATCCGTGACCCCTATCCGTGACCCCTGACCCGTATCCCTGACCCCCTATCTGTGGCCCCTCTCCGTGACCCTTATCCGTGACCCCTATCTGTGACCCCTATCCGTGACCCCTGACCCCTATCCCTGACTCCTCTCCCTGACCCCTCTCTCTGACCCTTCTACC